>NC_056439.1:17887800-17895300 GCF_018296145.1 Oncorhynchus tshawytscha
GAGAGAGAGAAGTAATAAAACTGACCAGCGAGAGAGAGAAGTAATAAAACTGACCAGCGAGAGAGAGAGAGAGAGAGAGAGAAAAGTAATAAAACTGACCAGTGAGAGAGAGAGAGAAGTAATAAAACTGACCAGCGAGAGAGAGAGAGAGAAGTAATAAAACTGACCAGCGAGAGAGAGAGAGAGAGAGAAGTAATAAAACTGACCAGCGAGAGAGAGAGAGAAATAAGTAAAAAACTGACCAGCGAGAGAGAGAGAGAGAGAGAAATAAGTAAAAAAACTGACCAGCGAGAGAGTGAGAGAGAAATAAGTAAAAAACTGACCAGCGAGAGAGAGGGAGAGAGAGAGAGAGAAGTAAAAAACTGACCAGCGAGAGAGAGAGAGAAGTAATAAAACTGACCAGAGAGAGAGAAATAAGTAAAAAAACTGACCAGCGAGAGAGAGGAGAGAGAGAGAAATAAGTAAAAAACTGACCAGCGAGAGAGAGAGAGAGAGAGAGAGAGAAGTAATAAAACTGACCAGCGAGAGAGAGAGAGAGAAGTAATAAAACTGACCAGCAAGAGAGAGAGAGAGAGAGAGAGAGAGAATAAAACTGACCAGCGAGAGAGAGAGAGAAAGAAGTAATAAAACTGACCAGCGAGAGAGAGAGAGAGAGAAAGAAGTAATAAAACTGACCAGCGAGAGAGAGAGAGAGAGAGAGAGAATAAAACTGACCAGCGAGAGAGAGAGAAAGAAGTAATAAAACTGACCAGCGAGAGAGAGAGAGAGAGAGAGAGAGAGAATAAAACTGACCAGCGAGAGAGAGAGAGAGAAAGAAGTAATAAAACTGACCAGTGAGAGAGAGAGAGAGAGAGAGAGAGAATAAAACTGACCAGAGAGAGAGAGAATAAAACTGACCAGTGAGAGAGAGAGAAGTAATAAAACTGACCAGCGAGAGATAGAGAGAAAGAAGTCATAAAACTGACCAGCAAGAGAGAGAGAGAGAGGGAGAGAAGAAATAAAAGAGAGAGAGAGAGAGAGAGAAGTAATAAAACTGACCAGCGAGAGAGAAGTAATAAACTGACCAGTGAGAGAGAGAGAGACAGAGAAAGAAGTAATAAAACTGACCAGCGACAGAGAAAGAAGTAATAAAACTGACCAGTGAGAGAGAGAGAGAGAGAGAAGTAATAAAACTGACCAGCAAGAGAGAGAGAGAGAGAGAAGTAATAAAACTGACCAGCAAGAGAGAGAGAGAGAGAGAGAGAGAGAAGTAATAAAAGAGAGAGAGAGAGAGAGAGAAAAGTAATAAAACTGACCAGCGAGAGAGAGAGAAAGAGAGAAGTAATAAAACTGACCAGCAAGAGAGAGAGAGAGAGAGAATAAAACTAATAAAACTGACCAGCGAGAGAGAGAGAGTAATAAAACTGACCAGTGAGAGAGAGAGAGAAGTAATAAAACTGACCAGCGAGAGAGAGAGAGAGAAAGAAGTAGAGAAAACTAAAACTGACCAGCGAGAGAGAGAGAGAAGTAATAAAACTGACCAGAGAGAGAGAATAAAACTGACCAGCGAGAGAGAGAGAGAGAAGTAATAAAACTGACCAGCGAGAGAGAAAGAGAAAGAAGTAATAAAACTGACCAGCGAGAGAGAGAGAGAGAAGTAATAAAACTGACCAGCGAGAGAGAGAGAGAAGAAGTAATAAAACTGACCAGCGAGAGAGAGAAGTAATAAAACTGACCAGCGAGAGAGAGAGAGAGAGAGAGAGAAGTAATAAAACTGACCAGTGAGAGAGAGAGAGAAGTAATAAAACTGACAAGAGAGAGAGAGAGAGAGAAGTAATAAAACTGACCAGCGAGAGAGAGAGAGAGAGAGAAGTAATACAACTGACCAGCGAGAGAGAGAGAGAGAAAGTAGTAATAAAACTGACCAGCGAGAGAGAGAGAAATAAGTAAAAAAAACTGACCAGCGAGAGAGTGAGAGAGAAATAAGTAAAAAAACTGACCAGCGAGAGAGAGGGAGAGAGAGAGAGAGAAGTAAAAAACTGACCAGCGAGAGAGAGAGAAATAAGTAAAAAAACTGACCAGCGAGAGAGAGAGAAGTAATAAAACTGACCAGCGAGAGAGAGGGAGAGAGAGAGAAATAATAAAAAAACTGACCAGCGAGAGAGAGAGAGAGAGAGAGAGAGAGAAGTAATAAAACTGACCAGCGAGAGAGAGAGAGAGAAGTAATAAAACTGACCAGCGAGAGAGAGAGAGAGAGAGAGAGAGAGAGAATAAAACTGACCAGCGAGAGAGAGAGAAAGAAGTAATAAAACTGACCAGCGAGAGAGAGAGAGAGAGAAAGAAGTAATAAAACTGACCAGCGAGAGAGAGAGAGAGAGAGAGAGAATAAAACTGACCAGCGAGAGAGAGAGAAAGAAGTAATAAAACTGACCAGCGAGAGAGAGAGAGAGAGAGAGAGAGAATAAAACTGACCAGCGAGAGAGAGAGAAAGAAGTAATAAAACTGACCAGAGAGAGAGAGAGAGAGAGAGAGAATAAAACTGACCAGCGAGAGAGAGAATAAAACTGACCAGTGAGAGAGAGAGAAGTAATAAAACTGACCAGCGAGAGATAGAGAGAAAGAAGTCATAAAACTGACCAGCGAGAGAGAGAGAGAGGAGAGAAGAAATAAAAGTGACCAGCGAGAGAGACAGAGAGAGAGAAGTAATAAAAGTGACCAGCGAGAGAGAAGTAAAAACTGACCAGTGAGAGAGAGAGAGACAGAGAAAGAAGTAATAAAACTGACCAGCGACAGAGAAAGAAGTAAAAACTGACCAGTGAGAGAGAGAGAGAGAGAGAGTAATAAAACTGACCAGCGAGAGAGAGAGAGAGAGGTAATAAAACTGACCAGCGAGAGAGAGAGAGAGAGAGAGAGAGAGAGAGAGAGAGAGAGAGAAAAGTAATAAAACTGACCAGCGAGAGAGAGAGAAAGAGAGAAGTAATAAAACTGACCAGTGAGAGAGAGAGAGAGAATAAAACTGACCAGAGAGAGAGAATAAAACTGACCAGCGAGAGAGAGAGAGAAGTAATAAAACTGACCAGTGAGAGAGGGAGAGAGATGTAATAAAACTGACCAGCGAGAGAGAGAAGTAATAAAACTGACCAGCGAGAGAGAGAATAAAACTGACCAGCGAGAGAGAGAGAGAAGTAAT
The DNA here is from genome assembly GCF_018296145.1 of Oncorhynchus tshawytscha. Classification (NCBI taxonomy): domain Eukaryota; kingdom Metazoa; phylum Chordata; class Actinopteri; order Salmoniformes; family Salmonidae; genus Oncorhynchus; species Oncorhynchus tshawytscha. The sequence continues at coordinate 17,890,970 of NC_056439.1, forward strand.
AAAACTGACCAGCGAGAGAGAGAATAAAACTGACCAGCGAGAGAGAGAGAGAGAAGTAATAAAACTGACCAGCGAGAGAGAAAGAAGTAATAAAACTGACCAGCGAGAGAGAGCGAGAGAAAGAAGTAATAAAACTCACCAGCGAGAGAGAGAGAGAAGTAATAAAACTGACCAGCGAGAGAGAGAGAGAGAGAGAAGTAATAAAACTGACCAGCGAGAGAGAGAGAGAGAAGTAATAAAACTGACCAGCGAGAGAGAGAGAGAGAGAAGTAATAAAACTGACCAGAGAGAGAGAGAAGTAATAAAACTGACCAGCGAGAGAGAGAGAGAGAGAGAGAGAGAAGTAATAAAACTGACCAGTGAGAGAGAGAGAGAAGTAATAAAACTGACAAGCGAGAGAGAGAGAGAGAGAGAAGTAATAAAACTGACCAGCGAGAGAGAGAGAGAGAGAGAGAAGTAATAAAACTGACCAGCGAGAGAGAGAGAGAGAGAGAAATAAGTAAAAAAAAAACTGACCAGCGAGAGAGAGAGAGAGAGAGAGAAATAAGTAAAAACTGACCAGCGAGAGAGAGAGAGAAATAAGTAAAAAACTGACCAGCGAGAGAGAGGGAGAGAGAGAGAGAGAAGTAAAAAAACTGACCAGAGAGAGAGAGAGAAGTAATAAAACTGACCAGAGAGAGAGAAATAAGTAAAAAACTGACCAGCGAGAGAGAGGGAGAGAGAGAGAAATAAGTAAAAAACTGACCAGCGAGAGAGAGAGAGAGAGAGAGAGAGAGAAGTAATAAAACTGACCAGCGAGAGAGAGAGAGAGAAGTAATAAAACTGACCAGCGAGAGAGAGAGAGAGAGAGAGAGAGAGAATAAAACTGACCAGCGAGAGAGAGAGAGAAAGAAGTAATAAAACTGACCAGCGAGAGAGAGAGAGAGAGAAAGAAGTAATAAAACTGACCAGCGAGAGAGAGAGAGAGAGAGAGAATAAAACTGACCAGCGAGAGAGAGAGAAAGAAGTAATAAAACTGACCAGCGAGAGAGAGAGAGAGAAGTAATAAAACTGACCAGCGAGAGAGAGAGAAAGAAGTAATAAAACTGACCAGTGAGAGAGAGAGAGAGAGAAGAGAATAAAACTGACCAGCGAGAGAGAGAATAAAACTGACCAGTGAGAGAGAGAGAAGTAATAAAACTGACCAGCGAGAGAGAGAAAGAAGTCATAAAACTGACCAGCGAGAGAGAGAGAGAGAGAGAAGAAATAAAAGTGACCAGCGAGAGAGACAGAGAGAGAGAAGTAATAAAACTGACCAGCGAGAGAGAAGTAATACAACTGACCAGAGAGAGAGAGACAGAGAAAGAAGTAATAAAACTGACCAGCGACAGAGAAAGAAGTAATACAACTGACCAGTGAGAGAGAGAGAGAGAGAAGTAATAAAACTGACCAGCGAGAGAGAGAGAGAGAAGTAATAAAACTGACCAGCGAGAGAGAGAGAGAGAGAGAGAGAGAGAGAGAAAAGTAATAAAACTGACCAGCGAGAGAGAGAGAAAGAGAGAAGTAATAAAACTGACCAGCAAGTGAGAGAGAGAGAGAATAAAACTGACCAGAGAGAGAGAATAAAACTGACCAGCGAGAGAGAGAGAGAAGTAATAAAACTGACCAGTGAGAGAGGGAGAGAGAAGTAATAAAACTGACCAGCGAGAGAGAGAGAGAAGTAATAAAACTGACCAGCGAGAGAGAGAGAGAGTAATAAAAGAGAGAGAGAGAATAAAACTGACCAGCGAGAGAGAGAGAGAGAAGTAATAAAACTGACCAGCGAGAGAGAAAGAGAAAGAAGTAATAAAACTGACCAGCGAGAGAGAGAGAGAGAGAAGTAATAAAACTCACCAGCGAGAGAGAGAGAGAGAGAGAGAGAGAAGTAATAAAACTGACCAGCGAGAGAGAGAGAGAGAGAGAGAAGTAATAAAACTGACCAGCGAGAGAGAGAGAGAAGTAATAAAACTGACCAGCGAGAGAGAGAGAGAGAGAAGTAATAAAACTGACCAGCGAGAGAGAGAAGTAATAAAACTGACCAGAGAGAGAGAGAGAGAGAGAGAGAAGTAATAAAACTGACCAGTGAGAGAGAGAGAGAAGTAATAAAACTGACAAGCAGAGAGAGAGAGAGAGAGAAGTAATAAAACTGACCAGCGAGAGAGAGAGAGAGAGAGAGAGAAGTAATAAAACTGACCAGCGAGAGAGAGAGAGAAATAAGTAAAAAAACTGACCAGCGAGAGAGAGAGAGAGAGAGAAATAAGTAAAAAAACTGACCAGCGAGAGAGTGAGAGAGAAATAAGTAAAAACTGACCAGCGAGAGAGAGGGAGAGAGAGAGAGAGAAGTAAAAAACTGACCAGCGAGAGAGAGAGAGAAGTAATAAAACTGACCAGAGAGAGAGAAATAAGTAAAAAAAAACTGACCAGCGAGAGAGAGGGAGAGAGAGAGAAATAAGTAAAAAACTGACCAGCGAGAGAGAGAGAGAGAGAGAGAGAGAAGTAATAAAACTGACCAGCGAGAGAGAGAGAGAGAAGTAATAAAACTGACCAGCGAGAGAGAGAGAGAGAGAGAGAGAGAGAATAAAACTGACCAGCGAGAGAGAGAGAAAGAAGTAATAAAACTGACCAGCGAGAGAGAGAGAGAGAGAAAGAAGTAATAAAACTGACCAGCGAGAGAGAGAGAGAGAGAGAGAGAATAAAACTGACCAGCGAGAGAGAGAGAAAGAAGTAATAAAACTGACCAGCGAGAGAGAGAGAGAGAGAGAGAGAGAATAAAACTGACCAGCGAGAGAGAGAGAAAGAAGTAATAAAACTGACCAGTGAGAGAGAGAGAGAGAGAGAGAGAGAATAAAACTGACCAGCGAGAGAGAGAATAAAACTGACCAGTGAGAGAGAGAGAAGTAATAAAACTGACCAGAGAGATAGAGAGAAAGAAGTCATAAAACTGACCAGCGAGAGAGAGAGAGGGAGAGAAGAAAAAACTGACCAGCGAGAGAGACAGAGAGAGAGAAGTAATAAAAGTGACCAGCGAGAGAGAAGTAATAAAACTGACCAGTGAGAGAGAGAGAGACAGAGAAAGAAGTAATAAAACTGACCAGCGACAGAGAAAGAAGTAATACAACTGACCAGTGAGAGAGAGAGAGAGAGAAGTAATAAAACTGACCAGCGAGAGAGAGAGAGAGAGGTAATAAAACTGACCAGCGAGAGAGAGAGAGAACTGACCAGAGAGAGAGAGAGAGAGAGAGAGAGAAAGTAATAAAACTGACCAGCGAGAGAGAGAGAAAGAGAGAAGTAATAAAACTGACCAGCAAGTGAGAGAGAGAGAGAATAAAACTGACCAGCGAGAGAGAGAATAAAACTGACCAGCGAGAGAGAGAGAGAAGTAATAAAACTGACCAGTGAGAGAGGGAGAGAGAAGTAATAAAACTGACCAGCGAGAGAGAGAGAGAGAGAGAGAAATAAGTAAAAAACTGACCAGCGAGAGAGAGAGAGAGAGAGAGAGAGAGAGAGAGAGAAGTAATAAAACTGACCAGCGAGAGAGAGAGAGAGAAGTAATAAAACTGACCAGAGAGAAAGAGAGAAGAAAAAAACTGACCAGCGAGAGAGAGGGAGAGAGAGAGAAATAAGTAAAAAACTGACCAGCGAGAGAGAGAGAGAGAGAGAGAGAGAGAGAAGTAATAAAACTGACCAGCGAGAGAGAGAGAGAGAAGTAATAAAACTGACCAGAGAGAGAGAGAGAGAAGTAATAAAACTGACCAGCAAGAGAGAGAGAGAGAGAAGTAATAAAACTGACCAGCAAGAGAGAGAGAGAGAAGTAATAAAACTGACCAGCAAGAGAGAGAGAGAGAGAGAGAGAAGTAATAAAACTGACCATCGAGAGAGAAGTAATAAAACTGACCAGTGAGAGAGAGAGAGAGAAGTAATAAAACTGACCAGAGAGAGAGAGAGAGAGAGAGAGAGAGAGAGAGAGAGAAGTAATAAAACTGACCAGCGAGAGAGAGAGAGAGAGAGAGAAGTAATAAAACTGACCAGTGAGAGAGAGAGAGAGAAGTAATAAAACTGACCAGCAAGAGAGAGAAGTAATAAAACTGACCAGCAAGAGAGAGAGAGAGAGAGAGAGAGAGAAGTAATAAAACTGACCATCGAGAGAGAAGTAATAAAACTGACCAGTGAGAGAGAGAGAGAGAAGTAATAAAACTGACCAGCAAGAGAGAGAGAGAGAGAGAAGTAATAAAACTGACCAGCGAGAGAGAGAGAGAGAGAGAAGTAATAAAACTGACCAGTGAGAGAGAGAGAGAAGTAATAAAACTGACCAG
>NC_056439.1:17897800-17910300 GCF_018296145.1 Oncorhynchus tshawytscha
AAAACTGACAAGCGAGAGAGAGAGAGAATAAAACTGACCAGCGAGAGAGAGAGAAAGAAGTAATAAAACTGACCAGCGAGAGAGAGAAGTAATAAAACTGACCAGCGAGAGAGAGAGAGAGAGAATAAAACTGACCAGCGAGAGAGAGAAGTAATAAAACTGACCAGCGAGAGAGAGAGAGAGAGAGAGAGAGAATAAAACTGACCAGCGAGAGAGAGAGAGAGAATAAAACTGACCAGCGAGAGAGAGAGAGAGAATTAATAAAACTGACCAGCGAGAGAGAGAGAGAATAAAACTGACCAGCGAGAGAGAGAGAAAGAAGTAATAAAACTGACCAGCGAGAGAGAGAAGTAATAAAACTGACCAGCGAGAGAGAGAGAGAGAGAGAATAAAACTGACCAGAGAGAGAGAAGTAATAAAACTGACCAGCGAGAGAGAGAGAGAGAATAAAACTGACCAGAGAGAGAGAAGTAATAAAACTGACCAGCGAGAGAGAGAGAGAGAGAGAAAGAAGTAATAAAACTGACCAGCGAGAGAGAGAGAGAGTAATAAAACTGGAGAGAATAAAAAAAACTGACCAGTAATAAAAGACCAGAGAGAGAAGTAATAAAACTGACCAGAGAGAGAGAGAGAGAGAAGAAGTAATAAAACTGACCAGCGAGAGAGAGAGAGAAGTAATAAAACTGACCAGAGAGAGAGAGAGAGAGAGAGAGAGAGAGAGAGAGTAATAAAACTGACCAGCGAGAGAGAGAGAGAGAGAAGTAATAAAACTGACCAGCAGAGAGAGAGAGAGAGAGAATAAAACTGACCAGCGAGAGAGAGAAGTAATAAAACTGACCAGCGAGAGAGAGAGAGAAGTAATAAAAGACCAGAAGAGAGAGAAGTAATAAAACTGACCAGCGAGAGAGAGAGAGAAGTAATAAAACTGACCAGCGAGAGAGAGAATAAAACTGACCAGAGAGAGAGAGAGAGAAGTAATAAAACTGACCAGCGAGAGAGAGAGAATAAAACTGACCAGAGAGAGAGAGAGAGAGAAGTAATAAAACTGACCAGCGAGAGAGAGAGAGAAGTAATAAAACTGACCAGAGAGAGAGAGAAGTAATAAAACTGACCAGCGAGAGAGAGAGAGAGAAGTAATAAAACTGACCAGCGAGAGAGAGAGAGAGAGAGAGAAGTAATAAAACTGACCAGCGAGAGAGAGAGAGAAGTAATAAAACTGACCAGAGAGAGAGAGAGAGAGAAGTAATAAAACTGACCAGCGAGAGAGAGAAGTAATAAAACTGACCAGAGAGAGAGAGAGAGAGAGAGAGAAGTAATAAAACTGACCAGTGAGAGAGAGAGAGAAGTAATAAAACTGACAAGAGAGAGAGAGAGAAGTAATAAAACTGACCAGCGAGAGAGAGAGAGAGAGAGAGAGAAGTAATAAAACTGACCAGCGAGAGAGAGAGAGAGAAATAAGTAAAAACTGACCAGCGAGAGAGAGAGAGAGAGAGAAATAAGTAAAAAACTGACCAGCGAGAGAGTGAGAGAGAAATAAGTAAAAACTGACCAGCGAGAGAGAGGGAGAGAGAGAGAGAGAGAGAAGTAAAAACTGACCAGCGAGAGAGAGAGAGAAGTAATAAAACTGACCAGAGAGAGAGAAATAAGTAAAAAACTGACCAGCGAGAGAGAGGGAGAGAGAGAGAAATAAGTAAAAAACTGACCAGCGAGAGAGAGAGAGAGAGAGAGAGAGAAGTAATAAAACTGACCAGCGAGAGAGAGAGAGAGAAGTAATAAAACTGACCAGCGAGAGAGAGAGAGAGAGAAGAGAGAATAAAACTGACCAGCGAGAGAGAGAGAAAGAAGTAATAAAACTGACCAGCGAGAGAGAGAGAGAGAGAAAGAAGTAATAAAACTGACCAGCGAGAGAGAGAGAGAGAGAGAGAGAATAAAACTGACCAGAGAGAGAGAGAAAGAAGTAATAAAACTGACCAGCGAGAGAGAGAGAGAGAGAGAGAGAGAGAGAATAAAACTGACCAGCGAGAGAGAGAGAGAGAAAGAAGTAATAAAACTGACCAGAGAGAGAGAGAGAGAGAGAGAGAGAATAAAACTGACCAGCGAGAGAGAGAATAAAACTGACCAGTGAGAGAGAGAGAAGTAATAAAACTGACCAGCGAGAGATAGAGAGAAAGAAGTCATAAAACTGACCAGCGAGAGAGAGAGAGGGAGAGAAGAAGTAATAAAACTGACCAGCGAGAGAGACAGAGAGAGAGAAGTAATAAAAGTGACCAGCGAGAGAGAAGTAATAAACTGACCAGTGAGAGAGAGAGAGACAGAGAAAGAAGTAATAAAACTGACCAGACAGAGAAAGAAGTAATAAAACTGACCAGTGAGAGAGAGAGAGAGAGAGAGGTAATAAAACTGACCAGCGAGAGAGAGAGAGAGAGTAATAAAACTGACCAGCGAGAGAGAGAGAGAGAGAGAGAGAGAGAGAGAGAGAGAGAGAGAGAGAGAAAAGTAATAAAACTGACCAGCGAGAGAGAGAGAAAGAGAGAAGTAATAAAACTGACCAGCAAGTGAGAGAGAGAGAGAATAAAACTGACCAGCGAGAGAGAGAATAAAACTGACCAGCGAGAGAGAGAGAGAAGTAATAAAACTGACCAGTGAGAGAGGGAGAGAGAAGTAATAAAACTGACCAGCGAGAGAGAGAGAGAGAGAAGTAATAAAAAAACTGACCAGCGAGAGAGAGAGAGAGAGAGAGAGAGAGAGAGAGAGAGAAGTAATAAAACTGACCAGCGAGAGAGAGAGAGAAGTAATAAAACTGACCAGAGAGAAAGAGAGAAGAAATAAAACTGACCAGCGAGAGAGAGAGAGAGAGAAGTAAAAAAACTGACCAGCGAGAGAGAGAGAGAGAGAGAGAGAGAGAGAAGTAATAAAACTGACCAGCGAGAGAGAGAGAGAGAGAAGTAATAAAACTGACCAGCGAGAGAGAGAGAGAAGTAATAAAACTGACCAGCAAGAGAGAGAGAGAGAGAAGTAATAAAACTGACCAGCAAGAGAGAGAGAGAGAAGTAATAAAACTGACCAGCGAGAGAGAGAGAGAGAAGTAATAAAACTGACCATCGAGAGAGAAGTAATAAAACTGACCAGTGAGAGAGAGAGAGAGAAGTAATAAAACTGACCAGCAAGAAGAGAGAGAGAGAGAGAGAGAGAGAGAGAGAGAAGTAATAAAACTGACCAGCGAGAGAGAGAGAGAGAGAGAGAGAAGTAATAAAACTGACCAGTGAGAGAGAGAGAGAAGTAATAAAACTGACCAGCAAGAGAGAGAAGTAATAAAACTGACCAGCAAGAGAGAGAGAGAGAGAGAGAGAGAGAAGTAATAAAACTGACCATCGAGAGAGAAGTAATAAAACTGACCAGAGAGAGAGAGAGAAGTAATAAAACTGACCAGCAAGAAGAGAGAGAGAGAGAAGTAATAAAACTGACCAGCGAGAGAGAGAGAGAGAAGTAATAAAACTGACCAGTGAGAGAGAGAGAGAAGTAATAAAACTGACCAGCAAGAGAGAGAGAGAGAGAGAGAGAGAGAGAGAAGTAATAAAACTGACCAGCGAGAGAGAGAGAGAGAGAGAGAGAGAGAAGTAATAAAACTGACCAGCGAGAGAGAAGTAATAAAACTGACCAGTGAGAGAGAGAGAGAGAGAGAGAGAAGTAATAAAACTAACCAGCGAGAGAGAGAAAGAAGTAATAAAACTGACCAGCGAGAGAGAGAGAGAGAAAGAAGTAAAAAAACTGACCAGCGAGAGAGAGAGAGAGAAGTAATAAAACTGACCAGCGAGAGAGAGAATAAAACTGACCAGAGAGAGAGAGAGAGAGAGAAGTAATAAAACTCACCAGCGAGAGAGAGAGAGAAGTAATAAAACTGACCAGCGAGAGAGAGAGAGAGAGAAGTAATAAAACTGACCAGCGAGAGAGAGAGAGAGAAGTAATAAAACTGACCAGCGAGAGAGAGAGAGAGAAGTAATAAAACTGACCAGCGAGAGAGAGAGAAGCAATAAAACTGACCAGAGAGAGAGAGAGAGAGAAGTAATAAAACTGACCAGAGAGAGAGAGAAGTAATACAACTGACCAGCGAGAGAGAGAGAGACGGAGAGAGAAGTAATAAAACTGACCAGCGAGAGAGAGAGAGAAGTAATAAAACTGACCAGCGAGAGAGAGAGAGAGAAGTAATAAAACTGACCAGCGAGAGAGAGAGAGAGAGAGAAGTAATAAAACTGACCAGCGAGAGAGAGAGAGAGAAATAAGTAATAAAACTGACCAGAGAGAGAGAGAGAGAGAAGTAATAAAACTGACCAGTGAGAGAGAGAGAGAGAGAGAGAGAGAGAGAGAGAAGTAATAAAACTGACCAGCGAGAGAGAGAGAGAGAGAGAGAAGTAATAAAACTGACCAGTGAGAGAGAGAGAGAGAAGTAATAAAACTGACCAGCAAGAGAGAGAAGTAATAAAACTGACCAGCAAGAGAGAGAGAGAGAGAGAGAGAGAGAAGTAATAAAACTGACCATCGAGAGAGAAGTAATAAAACTGACCAGAGAGAGAGAGAGAGAGAAGTAATAAAACTGACCAGCAAGAGAGAGAGAGAGAGAGAAGTAATAAAACTGACCAGCGAGAGAGAGAGAGAGAGAAGTAATAAAACTGACCAGAGAGAGAGAGAGAAGTAATAAAACTGACCAGCAAGAGAGAGAGAGAGAGAGAGAGAGAAGAGAAGTAATAAAACTGACCAGAGAGAGAGAGAGAGAAGTAATAAAACTGACCAGAGAGAGAAGTAATAAAACTGACCAGTGAGAGAGAGAGAGAGAGAGAAGAAGTAATAAAACTGACCAGCGAGAGAGAGAGAGAGAGAGAAGTAATAAAACTGACCAGCGAGAGAGAGAGAGAAGTAATAAAACTGACCAGTGAGAGAGAGAGAGAGAGAAGTAATAAAACTGACCAGCGAGAGAGAGAGAGAGAGAGAGAGAGAGAGAAGTAATAAAACTGACCAGCGAGAGAGAAGTAATAAAACTGACCAGAGAGAGAGAGAGAGAGAAGTAATAAAACTGACCAGCGAGAGAGAGAGAGAGAAGTAATAAAACTGACCAGCGAGAGAGAGAGAGAGAAGTAATAAAACTGACCAGCGAGAGAGAGAGAGAGAAAGAAGTAATAAAACTGACCAGCGAGAGAGAGAGAGAGAGAGAGAAGTAATAAAACTGACCAGTGAGAGAGAGAGAGAGAGAGAAGTAATAAAACTGACCAGCGAGAGAGAGAGAGAGAAGTAATAAAACTGACCAGCGAGAGAGAGAATAAAACTGACCAGCGAGAGAGAGAGAGAGAAGTAATAAAACTAACCAGCGAGAGAGAGAAAGAAGAAATAAAACTGACCAGAGAGAGAGAGAAAGAAGAAATAAAACTGACCAGCGAGAGAGAGAAAGAAGTAATAAAACTGACCAGCGAGAGAGAGAGAGAGAAGAAATAAAACTGACCAGCGAGAGAGAGAAAGAAGAAATAAAACTGACCAGAGAGAGAGAGAAAGAAGTAATAAAACTGACCAGAGAGAGAGAGAAAGAAGAAATAAAACTGACCAGCGAGAGAGAGAGAGAAAGAAGTAATAAAACTGACCAGCGAGAGAGAGAGAGAGAAGTAATAAAACTGACCAGAGAGAGAGAGAGAAGTAATAAAACTGACCAGAGAGAGAGAGAGAAGTAATAAAACTGACCAGCGAGAGAGAGAGAGAGAAGTAATAAAACTGACCAGTGAGAGAGAGAGAGAGAGAAGTAATAAAACTGACCAGTGAGAGAGAGAGAGAGAGAAGTAATAAAACTGACCAGCGAGAGAGAGAGAGAAGTAATAAAACTGACCAGCGAGAGAGAGAGAGAGAGAGAGAGAAGTAATAAAACTGACCAGTGAGAGAGAGAGAAGTAATAAAACTGACCAGCGAGAGAGAGAGAGAGAAGTAATAAAACTGACCAGCGAGAGAGAGAGAGAGAGAGAAGTAATAAAACTGACCAGCGAGAGAGAGAGAGAGAGAAATAAGTAAAAAAACTGACCAGCGAGAGAGAGAGAGAGAAGTAAAAAAACTGACCAGCGAGAGAGTGAGAGAGAAGTAATAAAAAACTGACCAGCGAGAGAGAGAGAGAGAGAGAGAGAGAGAGAAGTAAAAAACTGACCAGCGAGAGAGAGAGAGAGAGAGAATAAAACTGACCAGCGAGAGAGAGAGAAGAGAATAAAACTGACCAAGAATAAAACTGACCAGAGAGAGAGAGAAAGAAGTAATAAAACTGACCAGCGAGAGAGAGAAGATAAAAGAGAGAATAAAACTGACCAGCGAGAGAGAGAAGTAATAAAACTGACCAGCGAGAGAGAGAGAGAGAGAGAATAAAACTGACCAGCGAGAGAGAGAGAGAGAGAATAAAACTGACCAGCGAGAGAGAGAGAAGAATTAATAAAACTGACCAGCGAGAGAGAGAGAGAATAAAACTGACCAGCGAGAGAGAGAGAAAGAAGTAATAAAACTGACCAGCGAGAGAGAGAAGTAATAAAACTGACCAGCGAGAGAGAGAGAGAGAGAGAGAGAGAGAGAAGTAATAAAACTGACCAGCGAGAGAGAGAGAGAGAGAGAGAGAGAGAAGTAATAAAACTGACCAGCGAGAGAGAGAGAGAGAGAAAGAAGTAATAAAACTGACCAGCGAGAGAGAGAGAGAAGTAATAAAACTGACCAGCGAGAGAGAGAGTAATAAAAGAGAGAGAGAGAATAAAAAAGTAATAAAACTGACCAGCGAGAGAGAGAGAGAGAGAGAAAGAATAAAACTGACCAGCGAGAGAGAGAGAGAGAAGTAATAAAACTGACCAGAGAGAGAGAGAGAGAAGTAATAAAACTGAGAGAGAGAAGTAATAAAACTGACCAGAGAGAGAGAGAGAGAGAAGTAATAAAACTGACCAGCGAGAGAGAGAGAGAGAGAAGTAATAAAACTGACCAGAGAGAGAGAGAGAGAGCGAGAGAGAGAGAGAGAAGTAATAAAACTGACCAGCGAGAGAGAGAGAGAGAAGAAGTAATAAAACTGACCAGCGAGAGAGAGAGAGAGAGAGAGAGAAGTAATAAAACTGACCAGCGAGAGAGAGAGAGAGAGAAGTAATAAAACTGACCAGCGAGAGAGAGAGAGAGAGAGAAGTAATAAAACTGACCAGCGAGAGAGAGAGAAGTAATAAAACTGACCAGCGAGAGAGAGAGAGAGAGAGAAGTAATAAAACTGACCAGCAAGAGAGAGAGAGAGAGAAGTAATAAAACTGACCAGCGAGAGAGAGAGAGAGAGTAATAAAACTGACCAGAGAGAGAGTAATAAAACTGACCAGCGAGAGAGAGAGAAGTAATAAAAAGAGAGAGAAGTAATAAAACTGACCAGTGAGAGAGAGAGAGAAGTAATAAAACTGAGAGAGAGAGAGAAGTAATAAAACTGACCCGAGAGAGAGAGAGAGAAGTAATAAAACTGACCAGCGAGAGAGAGAGAGAGAGAGAGAGAGAAGTAATAAAACTGACCAGCGAGAGAGAGAGAGAAGTAATAAAACTGACCAGCGAGAGAGAGAGAGAAGTAATAAAACTGACCAGCGAGAGAGAGAGAGAGAGAGAGAGAGAAGTAATAAAACTGACCAGCGAGAGAGAGAGAGAGAAAGAATAAAACTGACCAGCGAGAGAGAGAGAGAGAGAGAGAAATAAGTAAAAAACTGACCAGCGAGAGAGAGAGAGAGCTAAGTAAAAAAACTGACCAGCGAGAGAGAGAGAGAGAAGAGAATAAAACTGACCAGCGAGAGAGAGAGAGAAGTAATAAAACTGACCAGAGAGAGAGAAATAAGTAAAAAACTGACCAGCGAGAGAGAGAGAGAGAGAGAGAAATAATAAAAAAAACTGACCAGCGAGAGAGAGAGAGAGAGAGAGAAGAGAAGTAATAAAACTGACCAGTGAGAGAGAGAGAGAGAGAAGTAATAAAACTGACCAGCAAGAGAGAGAGAGAGAGAGAGAGAAGTAATAAAACTGACCAGAGAGAGAGAGAGAGAAGTAATAAAACTGACCAGCGAGAGAGAGAGAGAGAGAGAAAGAAGTAATAAAACTGACCAGCGAGAGAGAGAGAGAGAGAGAGAGAATAAAACTGACCAGAGAGAGAGAAAGAAGTAATAAAACTGACCAGCGAGAGAGAGAGAGAGAGAGAGAGAGAATAAAACTGACCAGCGAGAGAGAGAGAAAGAAGTAATAAAACTGACCAGTGAGAGAGAGAGAGAGAGAGAGAATAAAACTGACCAGCGAGAGAGAGAATAAAAGAGAGAGAGAGAGAAGTAATAAAACTGACCAGCGAGAGATAGAGAGAGAGAAGTAATAAAACTGACCAGCGAGAGAGAGAGAGAGAGAAGTAAAAAAACTGACCAGCAGAGAGAGAGAGAGAGAAGTAATAAAAGAGAGAGAGAAGTAATAAAACTGACCAGTGAGAGAGAGAGAGAGAGAAGTAATAAAACTGACCAGCAGAGAGAGAAGTAATAAAACTGACCAGTGAGAGAGAGAGAGAGAGAGTAATAAAACTGACCAGCTGAGAGAGAGAGAGAGAAGTAATAAAACTGACCAGCAAGAGAGAGAGAGAGAGAGAGAGACCATAGAGACTGAGAGAGAGAGAGAGAGAGAAGTAATAAAACTGACCAGCGAGAGAGAGAGAGAGAGAGAGAAGTAATAAAACTGACCAGCGAGAGAGAGAGAGAGAGAGAGAGAATAAAACTGACCAGCGAGAGAGAGAGAGAGAGAGAGAGAGAGAAGTAATAAAACTGACCAGCGAGAGAGAGAGAGAGAAGTAATAAAACTGACCAGCGAGAGAGAGAGAGAGAGAGTAAGTAAAAAACTGACCAGAGAGAGAGAGAGAGAGAGAGAGAGAAGTAATAAAACTGACCAGCGAGAGAGAGAGAGAGAAGTAATAAAACTGACCAGAGAGAGAGAGAGAAGTAATAAAACTGACCAGCGAGAGAGAGAGAGAAGTAAAAAACTGACCAGCGAGAGAGAGAGAGAGAGAGAGAGAGAGAAGTAATAAAACTGACCAGCGAGAGAGAGAGAGAAGTAATAAAACTGACCAGCGAGAGAGAGAGAGAAGTAATAAAACTGACCAGCGAGAGAGAGAGAGAGAAGTAATAAAACTGACCAGCGAGAGAGAGAGAGAGAAGTAATAAAACTGACCAGCAAGAGAGAGAGAGAGAGAGAGAGAAGTAATAAAACTGACCAGCGAGAGAGAGAGAGAAGTAATAAAACTGACCAGCAAGAGAGAGAGAGAGAGAGAGAGAGAGAGAGAAGTAATAAAACTGACCAGCGAGAGAGAGAGAGAGAGAGAGAAGTAATAAAACTGACCAGTGAGAGAGAGAGAGAAGTAATAAAACTGACCAGCAAGAGAGAGAAGTAATAAAACTGACCAGCAAGAGAGAGAGAGAGAGAGAGAGAGAGAAGTAATAAAACTGACCAGCGAGAGAGAAGTAATAAAACTGACCAGAGAGAGAGAGAGAGAAGTAATAAAACTGACCAGCAAGAGAGAGAGAGAGAGAGAAGTAATAAAACTGACCAGCGAGAGAGAGAGAGAGAGAAGTAATAAAACTGACCAGAGAGAGAGAGAGAGAAGTAATAAAACTGACCAGCAAGAGAGAGAGAGAGAGAGAGAGAGAGAAGAGAAGTAATAAAACTGACCAGCGAGAGAGAGAGAGAGAGAGAGAGAGAGAGAAAATAAAAGACCAGCGAGAGAGAGAGAAGTAATAAAACTGACCAGAGAGAGAGAAGTAATAAAACTGACCAGCGAGAGAGAGAGAGAGAAAGAAGTAATAAAACTGACCAGCGAGAGAGAGAGAGAGAAAGAAGTAATAAAAAACTGACCAGCGAGAGAGAGAGAGAGAAGTAATAAAACTGACCAGCGAGAGAGAGAATAAAACTGACCAGCGAGAGAGAGAGAGAGAAGTAATAAAACTGACCAGCGAGAGAGAGAGAGAAGTAATAAAACTGACCAGCGAGAGAGAGAGAAGAGAAGTAATAAAACTGACCAGCGAGAGAGAGAGAGAAGTAATAAAACTGACCAGCGAGAGAGAGAGAGAGAGAAGTAATAAAACTGACCAGCGAGAGAGAGAGAGAAGTAATAAAACTGACCAGCGAGAGAGAGAGAGAGAGAAGTAATAAAACTGACCAGCGAGAGAGAGAGAGAGAAGAATAAAAACTGACCACCAGCTGAGAGAGAGAGAGAGAAGTAATAAAACTGACCAGCGAGAGAGAGAGAGAGAGAGTAATAAAACTGACCAGAGAGAGAGAGAGAGAGAAGTAATAAAACTGACCAGCGAGAGAGAGAGAGAGAGAAGTAATAAAACTGACCAGCGAGAGAGAGAGAGAGAGAAGTAATAAAACTGACCAGCGAGAGAGAGAAGTAATAAAACTGAGAGAGAGAGAGAGAGAGAGTAATAAAACTGACCAGCGAGAGAGAGAGAGAAGAAGTAAAAAACTGACCAGCGAGAGAGAGAGAGAGAGAGAGAGAATAAAACTGACCAGCGAGAGAGAGAGAGTAATAAAACTGAGTAATAAAACTGACCAGCGAGAGAGAGAGAGAGAGAGAAGTAATAAAACTGACCAGCGAGAGAGAGAGAGAGAGAGAGAGAGAAGTAATAAAACTGACCAGCGAGAGAGAGAGAGAAGTAATAAAACTGACCAGCGAGAGAGAGAGAGAGAAAAATAAAACTGACCAGCGAGAGAGAGAAGTAATAAAACTGACCAGCGAGAGAGAGAATAAAACTGACCAGAGAAGAGAAGTAATAAAACTGACCAGCGAGAGAGAGAGAGAGAGAAGTAATAAAACTGACCAGCGAGAGAGAGAGAAAGAAGTAATAAAACTGACCAGCGAGAGAGAGAGAGAGAGAAGTAATAAAACTGACCAGAGAGAGAGAAGTAATAAAACTGACCAGCGAGAGAGAGAGAGAGAAAGAAGTAATAAAACTGACCAGCGAGAGAGAGAGACCAGAGAGAGAGAGAGAAGTAATAAAACTGACCAGCGAGAGAGAGAGAGAAGTAATAAAACTGACCAGCGAGAGAGAGAGAGAAGTAATAAAACTGACCAGCAAGAGAGAGAGAGAGAGAAGTAATAAAACTGACCAGCGAGAGAGAGAGAAGTAATAAAACTGACCAGAGAGAGAGAGAGAGAGAAGTAATAAAACTGACCAGCGAGAGAGAAGTAATAAAACTGACCAGAGAGAGAGAGAGAGAAGTAATAAAACTGACCAGCGAGAGAGAGAGAGAGAGTAATAAAACTGACCAGCAAGAGAGAGAGAGAGAGAGAATAAAACTGACCAGAGAGAGAGAGAAGTAATAAAACTGACCAGCGAGAGAGAGAGAGAGAGAGAAGTAATAAAACTGACCAGCAAGAGAGAGAGAGAGAGAAACTGACCAGAGAGAGAATAAAACTGACCAGCGAGAGAGAGAGAGAAGTAATAAAACTGACCAGAGAGAGAGAGAGAGAGAAGTAATAAAACTGACCAGAGAGAGAGAGAGAGAGAGAGAGAAATAAGTAAAAAACTGACCAGCGAGAGAGAGAGAGAGAGAGAGAAGTAAAAAACTGACCAGCGAGAGAGAGAGAGAAGTAATAAAACTGACCAGAGAGAGAGAGAGAAGTAAAAAACTGACCAGCGAGAGAGAGAGAGAGAGAGAAATAAGTAAAAAACTGACCAGCGAGAGAGAGAGAGAGAGAGAGAGAGAGAAGTAATAAAACTGACCAGAGAGAGAGAGAGAAGTAATAAAACTGACCAGCGAGAGAGAGAGAGAGAAGTAATAAAACTGACCAGCAAGAGAGAGAGAGAGAGAAGTAATAAAACTGACCAGCAAGAGAGAGAGAGAGAAGTAATAAAACTGACCAGCAAGAGAGAGAGAGAGAGAAGAGAAGTAATAAAACTGACCATCGAGAGAGAAGTAATAAAACTGACCAGAGAGAGAGAGAGAGAAGTAATAAAACTGACCAGCAAGAGAGAGAGAGAGAGAGAGAGAGAGAAGAGAAGTAATAAAACTGACCAGCGAGAGAGAGAGAGAGAGAGAGAGAGTAATAAAACTGACCAGAGAGAGAGAGAAGTAATAAAACTGACCAGAGAGAGAGAATAAAACTGACCAGAGAGAGAGAGAAGTAATAAAACTGACCAGCGAGAGAGAGTAATAAAAGAGAGAGAGAGAGAAGTAATAAAACTGACCAGCGAGAGAGAGAGAAAGAGAGAGAGAAGTAATAAAACTGACCAGCGAGAGAGAGAGAGAGAGAGAGATAAAACTGAAGAAATAAAACTGACCAGCGAGAGAGAGAGAGAGAGAGAGAGAAGTAATAAAACTGACCAGCGAGAGAGAGAGAGAGAGAGAGAGAGAGAAGTAATAAAACTGACCAGAGAGAAGTAATAAAACTGACCGAGAGAGAGAGAGAGAGAGAGAGAAGTAATAAAACTGACCAGCGAGAGAGAGAGAGAAAG